>NC_051211.1:6279114-6304114 GCF_015220715.1 Pygocentrus nattereri | reverse complement strand
TCAGCTCCATCGTTTTCGTGATGTCACGATACATTTACACCTATCTGTCTACACAGCTAACAAGAGTTTTGCTCTGCCCATTCATGCTGAAGTTATAAGGACTGTTTCACTCCTGGACTGCCTTTTGAGTGACAATAAAGACCAGTCAATCAAAATAGGGCTCATTTACATAATCCAGTCTTAAAGGCACAGCACCAAAAACAGCCCACTGATTTCGAAGTGATAAAGAAAAGATGTGAGAGATGAATTCTGAATGTTTTTGGAGCATAAACTCACACAGATGTGGTGAACAACATAAAAGAAAGTATGATATGAGGGCTTTAGTATCTGTAAACCAGGGTGATTGAAAGAAGTTTAGACTCAACTGTAGAAAAAGTTCCTTATCATTAGCTTAGGAAGCTTGCGATGTGATAGCATGATAACATACGAGTACTGTAAATATTAATTACAGTAATTTGCTGTGAATTTACACACTCTTTACAGTGCTGACCAGTGGATCCACATCTTTATTACCTGCTTATAAAACGTGCAAATAACTCAGTTTGCACTGTTTTCCATGTAATTACTGTGTAATACGCCTTACGATGCAATAAGCCTGGGACTTCAAGGGGTTAATGGTTTCACAAAGCAATGGTTTCAGTCATTTAAATTTAATTCATGGAGTTACTCCTTGGAGTGTTAACCTAAATAGTTTTTTTTTCCTACTTACAGGACCTGTAAGAACTTTCTGTGAGTTCTTTTTAATTTCCCTCGTTGTCTTTAGCTATTTTGCTCTAATATATGACACAGTTAAGGTGGGGCGTTCTTTCAGATGGGGTGAAAGTCACCCACTCCTCTCCACAATGGACATGTGTGCCAGTATCTGTTCAGTTTCTCCATTATTGTCAGCACGCTTCCTGCCCAAAAAATTCAAAGGGAGTTAATATAACAATAATATAATTGGATGATTAGACTTAGCCGTCTGTGTAGTGTTATGCCACGTTCCGCGGCCCAGGCTGGGCTGGGTGGGAGGCGGTTTTGCGGAATAAAGAGACTCTGGAAGATATTCGACGTTTTTCTTCGTGACCTGTGGTCCTTTTCTGTGCAACCCCCTCCCACTCAGCCCACATCCATTCGTCCCACCGCTTCTCGGCCGTGAAACGCCAAGGACGAAAGGACTGTGTGACTTCACAGTTTTGATAATTGGTGTCTAGTGTTTCTGGGGGAAGGAGCTGATTGTTATTGGTGCGGAGGCCCACGGTGCTCATGGTGAGACCCGATAGAACGGCACGCAAACAGAAACACACACGCCATCGCTTGCAGCTCTTCAGCCTCTGAGACGCAACGGCTGGAACCTGATTAAACAGAGTTCCGTGCCGAATTCGTTTATCTAACACTTTTAGAGCAGAACTAAAGCACTTGTCTCGGTGTGACTTTGAGAGAGTACAGGCGTCGGAAATGACAGCGGTGGAGTAGTTGGGTTCTTTCTGTGCTCATAAATGTTAAAACTCTACGCTCAAATGCCGTCACTGTGGTGGTACCGGCAAGCGTACATCTTCAGTAGTCAGAGTTAGGGAGCATGGTTGTCCCATATTCTGCTGCAGTAATATATTTTATGCTCACACTCTGTCTTAACTCCGAGCTATTTTAATTTACTACTTAAAAAGCTTTCTTTTACAGTCCCCTAAGTTCTAAGGATTAATCAGGTAAGTATGAGGTACAAACTCCAAAGTACTGGATAATCATTTCCAGTAACATGAGGTTCTCATGCACTTTGAGTTAATTACAATGAAACGTCCAACAGGTTCTTGGACTAAGTAAGCGCTTGGTACAAACTCCAATGTGCTGTGTAATTGTTTTAGGTAAGATGATGGTAAGACAGTCTAAATTACACTGAAATGATGAACAGGTTCTAGATTTTAAGGTAATGAGGGACATAGTAAAATGTCTTATAATTATTTGACAAAGTGGTGAATGCAAACATACACAGTTCACTGAATGTCACGTGTTTAACGCCTTAAGTGGCCAAGGCCCAACCGCAGGCCCAAAGTTTTATTAAACTCTTTAATAATCTTAGAATAGCTCAGCCAGTTTGCATTGAAGTCCCTTTAGTTACTGAATAATAAGCCGTAGTATGTAATTATCCTGGGATTTTAAATGGTTATTTGTAATGGTTTTTGACATAGTAGGAGAAGATCAGCTTCCTTTTACATCATGGGAACATTTCATGATGAATGGACCAACAGAAACGCTCCAGAATAAAATTTCTTCATGCCAACTTACATTAAAAGTGATTAATATTTGTGCTTCACCTGTAAAGTTGCCACTTTGGAGATGCTTGTTTCTGTTTTGACAGTGATGTAATAACTTTGAGTAGTTGTAGGGCAAGGAGGGCCTGGGTTCGAGTCCCCGGCCGGGCGACCAGAGTCCTTTCTGTGTGAAGTTCCCAGGTTCTCTCTGTGTCTGCGTGGTTTTCCTCCGGGTTCTCCGGTTTCCTCCCACAGTCCATAGACATGCAGTCAGACTGTTTGGACATGCTAAACTGCCCCTCGGTGTGAGTGGATGTGCATGTCTGTCTGTCTGCCCTGCGATGGACTGGCAACCTGTTGCCCAATGACAGCTGGGATAGGCTCCAGCACCCCTTGTGACCCAGAAGGAGAAGCAGCTTAGAAGATGTGTGTGTGTAGTTGTAGGGCAGAAAATTATGGCAGAAAAAACTAAGATTGAATGAAACCACATTAGCAATCATTGCTTTCTTTTACAGCCCAGAATCAGATCTGTGTATAGAAAACACAAAAAACAAGTGCAGACCACATGAAACACTGTCAGACTGCATAAGGCTGTGTATTTCATTTGTCTACTGTTTATGTAACATGATTAACTAGTACTTTTCACCCAAAATAATTACAGATTACCATCATTTTTGGATGTCTGACTCAGTTAATTGAACCTGTTGGGCATTTCAGTGTAATTTAGTTAGACTGTCTCGGAACATATCATTGTGTTACCCAAAATAATGACCTTGTACTTGGCAATTTATACCTCACTCCTTCTTTATTAATGCCTGGAAGTTGAGGGACTGTAGAAGAAAGCATTACCAACAGTTATGAAGAGGTACAAACATGCGCTGTTCACCTGGGAAAGTGGACGTAGTGTAAGATCTAATTTAGTCATTAAGGCCACACAGCTGGACGTCCAGGATGACGTTGTCCATTTGAGGGTTGTTAAAAGTTGTATGTCCTGAAAAAGATCAATATTCCTCACAGAATAGGCCACATTTTATTTTGATCAGTCTCCCTTTCACTTTATATTATCTGATGGAACAATACATGTAATAACAATCACTATTACACATGAATTGCATATGGATTGCAGTAGAGCGTCTGCAAATGCATGTATATAAACTTTGGTTATTAAAGACACTTCATGGAAAGTGGGACCACAGATACGCCAACAACAATTGACATTTTACTACTATGAAATTATTATGTAATAACAGTTTTAAGGGTTGGATTCATTGTACAAAGGACAGAAAGACCTTTTGTTAACCCCTTAAAAGACCAGAAATCGCTGGCAGGCCCAGACGTCCTTTTCCCACTCCTAAGAATAACTTTGTCAGTTTGTACTGTTCAGCATGTAATCAATGAGTTATAAGCCTTAAACTGTAGTAAGTAAGAGAATTTAAAAGGTTAATGTTTGGAGAGGGACTGCAAATTAGTATATTTGGGCAGGTATAACCAGATGCAGGGCAGTTTCTTGCTACAGTCAAAAGTTTGACCACCCCCATCAAAGTACAGGTTGTGTACAGGTAAATAAGTCAAATAATTTGAACATTTTTCTGCACGTTTTAGTGTATTGGAAAAACTGGAAATATATTGTGAAAAAAACTACAGTGCAATCTGTATGTTTCATATGTAAGTGTCAAAACTTTTCCACAAGGGGCCCCATCAGAATGTTTATTTCTAATAGATTTAATTATTGTTTGAGCTATTTGAATATCTTCAGCGTCAATATATTAGCAGAAAAAAGTATTATATAAAAACTTTTTTACGAACACTTTAACATGTGTTGCTTTTTTAATGAACTGTATTAATTTGATTTTATTCGTTTTTATTAATTTTAATTGCGCATACTTTTAACTGTATTTAGTTAAGCAGTTTTACTGTACTCTCCTTGAAGTTCATGCTCACTTTGGTTCATGACTACAAGGAATGATTCATAGACTATGAGGTAACATCGCTCGTAAAAACAGCCAAACTTTGTGAAGTTTACAGGAGAAGTAAAAAACTTTGCTAGCTTGTAATGGAAATGAATGTTGAAAAAACATTTCAGAGCAATTTTGTATCATTTCTACTGGTCCATTCCTCAATGTCTGAACCAAATATACAAAAGCTGACTTTTTAAAGGAATTACAATGAAAAAAAAATTATCATTATACAAAGTTTCATCTGACAGCTACTAGAATATGACTGAGGTGGTTGGGGCCCTGAAGCAGGACATCACTCAGGGGTCTGGGGTGACCGGGGTCCTCCTGTGTGGAGTTTGCATGTTCTCCCCGTGTCTGTGTGGGTTTCCTCTGGGTTCTCTGGTTTCTTCCCACAGTCCAAAGACATGCAGTCAGGCCAGTTGGACATGTTAGATTGCCCCTGGGTGTGAGTGACTGTCTGTGTCTGTCTGTCTGCCCTGCGATGGACTGGCGACCTGTCCAGGGTGTATCCTGCCTTCCGCCCGAAGACTGCTGGGATAGGCTCCAGCACCCCCCGCGACCCTGACGGAGAAGCGGCTTAGATGGATGGAGAATGGGGAGTGAGCTCTATAGGAATATGCAGTAGTCCTTACCTGTTTAAGGTAATGGAGCCCATGCAGCGGCGAAGGCAGTGGCATGCGACGTGGCTGGGGGGATGCCGTGGAGGTGAGGTGCAGGTGGGGGTGGAAGTGGATTCCAGTGCCCTGCGGAGGCATTAGCATGGACGGGTCATTACATCAGGGATGGCAGAAGAGAGAAGAGAGCATCCACCGCTGAGCAGCCCATATCATTTACAGAGGCCATCAGGGCCCATACCACACTATGATATTCCTCGCACCATTTCCTCTGGGCCATCACTCTTTCCTTCCTTTTTTTTCCCTTAAAAGAAGGAATTGAGATGCCAAGAGATTTTGCAAGTCACTCTGGGAACATTTTCCGTCTGGATCGCGCTCCGTTTTGGAGGAGCAGCTGGCTTTGCATTGTGTTAAAGTTGGAAAAAATCGTTCAGATCATGTGGAACAATGAAAAGACTCCCTGGCTGTAATTCTGTTTTGTTAAATGCACTTTTTTACCTGTCAGTGACGACAAACTGCAAATACTTGAATAACAAACTGACGTTAAAAACGTGTTAAAGTTGGCCCTCAGATATCTGGTTTCACTTACATTCTGCTTTGTAACACTACATGTAATAACAGTGTAACTACTGGCCATGTATTTACTGTTACATGTGAATTATATATGGATTACAGCAGAGTGTCTGCAAATGCATGTACATACATTTATTAGAGTTATTAGAGACAATGGAAAGTGGGAGCACAGATGCTCCAGTAATAACTCAATTCAGCTCGAAAGTAAGAGTTGGGTTTAGAATTGGATTGACATTTTTACTACTGTGAAATTATGTAATAACAGTTTTAAGGGTTGAATACATTGTACAAAGGAAAGAAAGACCTTTAGTTAACCCTTAAAAGACCAGAAACCGCTGGCAGGCCCAGGCGTCCTTTTCCCACTCCTAAGAATAACTTTGTCAGTTTGCACTGTTCAGCATGTAATTAATGAGTTATAAGCCTTAAAATGTAGTAAGTAAGAGGGTTAATGGGTTAATGTCTGAGCCACTTGAAAGGGCTGATGATCCTGTTGATACAGATTGCAGAATGAAATGACCAAAAAAGACCAGAAAGCTTTGAACAGGGCACACACACACACAATCCTTGCTGGACTGAATACTGAAATACATTTTTTTTTCCATTGCACGCTCATAAACACGAATAGAAATCAACTTCCAGTGGCTTGATTGACACCTGGAACTGTCACAATAACCATAATTAATGTTTCAGTTGTCTTTCTGATCACTTTATGCAACTAATTTAATTCGCCTGTCTTGCTTGTAAATAAATAAGTGAATATGCAAGTTAGCAGGTATAACTAGATGCAGGGCAGTTTCTTGCTACAGTCAAAAGTTTAAACGCCCCTATCAAAGTACAGCTTTTGTTGATATTCTAAGTGAAAATAAGTCGATAAACTTAAACACTTTTCCCGAAAATGTTACTGCACAGTTTCTATGTATTTGCATTGTATTGGAAAAACTGGGGGGCGGCATGGTGGCGTGGTGGGTAGCGCTGTCGGCTCACGGTGAGGAGGGCCTGGGTTCGATTCCCCGGCCGGGTGATCAGGTTCCTCTCTGTGTGGAGTTTGCATGTTCTCCCTGTGTCTGCGTGGGTTTCCTCCGGGTTCTCTGGTTTCCAGGCGACCTGTCCAGGGTGTATCCTGCCTTCCGCCCAAAGACTGCTGGGATAGGCTCCAGCACCCCCCGCGACCCTGACGGAGAAGCGGCTCAGAAAATGGATGGATGGATGGATGGATGGAAAAACTGGAAATATATTGGAAAAAAAATAAAAAACCCAGTGTTTCACACGACTGTATGTGTCATATGCATGTGCCAATACTGGAGTAAGAAACCGATGTTAAAAAATGCGCTAAAGTTGGCCCTTTTGCTAAAAAGGGGTTAAAAAAAGGTCATTAATGAAATGAATATTCTCTGTTTTCCAAACAGAAAAGCTTCAGCCGCATGCATGCTCTTAATCAAGTACTTATTTTAATTTATTCCTTCCCGGGGTTTTATTAGTATGCTAGCTGTTGGCTAAATGATTATGACAAGGATGAGGTTTCGCCAAATTCCCCTGTGATAAAAATACACCGAAAAAGCCCAGCAACCATGCTTAAAACCCGCCGCGTGATTTCTACAGGGAAATGACCTTGGCCATTAAGGAGACTCACAGTTTTGTTCAGAAATAAAATGACAGAAAGCAGAAAAAAAACATGCACTGCCTCCTTCAGCAGGATCGTTTGTTGCTGGCTAAATTGTATTGCACGTCACTGCGCCGTAGCTTTATGGCTGTGAGTTGTTTACGTCTCTGACCTTAATTTTTGTATGTCGGTGTTTACATGCAAGCAGCGTTAACTCATCACTGGACACACACACACACACACACACACACACATATACACACACTCGTACACATAAACACACTTAGCAACGTCGCCTTCTCTGCTCATGGACCCTGCAGGCTAATCGTTTAGGAGAGTATGGAGATACGAATGGTGGTCTTAGTACTATCTAATGTCTGAGCCACTTTAAAGGGCTGATGATCATGTTGATACAGATTGCAGATGAAATGACCAAAAAAGACCAGAAAGCTTTGAACAGGACACACACACACAATCCTTGCTGGACTAAAACGCTTTTTTTTCCATTGCACGCTCATAAACACGAATAGAAATATAGAAATCAACTTCCAGTGGCTTGATTGACACCTGGATCTGTCACAATAACCATAATTAATGTTTCTGATCACTTTATGCAACTAATTTAAAAATCTTAAAAAAGGGCCAAAGCGCCTGTCTTGCTTGTTTGTTAGTATAAGTTGCCTGTACGGGGATGAAACAATATAGCTTACTGCACTTCTGCCCTCGAACTCACAAATGTCACTCACAAGAAGGCAACGTTTGTATTTTTTACTCTGTTTAGTGTGTAAATATAAGCAAAAACCCATACAGGCTAGTAGCATTACTTCTAAAAGCAGCAATCAATGTGTCAGCATGTCAATGTAGTTTATGTGGTGGTGCATTTATTGGTGGTGCAAAAGTCATTGGTGACTTTCTCCTCATCTGGAAGAGTAAAGAGTAATATTTCACTGATTGTTGTTGGTTTAGCCACAAGTACCACCAAAGATAAGGAAGGGCATGAGGTCCTGGTACAGACTGTGGTATAGATTTACTAAAACAGGCATAAATTACTTAGAGTCTGCCACTTTGTGCTGGGGAGGCAGCCAGTTTAGCAGGTCATCTGCTAAGAACTTCAACGCAAATAAGCACAGTTACATATTTAACATACAACAAGTATGATATACACCCCGTTTGGCTCACGTATGTCTTGTTTCCATCAGGTACACTGTACTGCCAAAAGTATTTGCTCGTCTGGCTTCACACACATATGAACTTGAGTGACATCCCATTCTTAATCTACAGCGTTTAATATGATGTATTAATAAACACCTTTTGCAGCTATAATGGCTTCAGCTCTTCTGGGAAGGCTTTCCACAAGGTTCAGGAGTGTGTTTATGGGAATTTCTGACCGTTCTTCCAGAAACGCATTTGTGAGGTCAGACACTGATGTTGGGCGAGAAGGCCTGGCTCGCAGTCTCCGCTCTAATTCATCCCAAACGTGTTCTGTCGGGTGTTATAGGTCAAAGTGTACTTAAAGAAACCTTTTATTTTGATGTACCACTATTTTACCTTCACTGACATCACGTCGTAAAACTCAGAAGACGTGTAGTTTCACTGGTGGTTTGTATAGTAAATGAAATAGCTGTATTTGTGTTCTAGATATTGTGATCTAGATATGGCTCCCATCACCAGCACTGTAAGTAAGCTGGTCCACAATGAATCTTTTCGCATTAAACCACTCTGAATGACTTTGTTTACATCTCGAGCTTTAGATTATTCAGAAATATAGAAAAATCAGTGGAATTGCCCTTTAATACGGGCTGGGGTAAAGGCGTTTGAGAAAGGCCTTTTTCACGTGTGTAGGCAGACTCCAGGCGGCGGCCAGCCAGCAGAGATGCACCTAAGCGCTCGGCCGGCTGAATTTGTTTGACTCGGGTAATTGAAAGTGTTTTAAACTATTATCGCAACTCGCCGGCTTGTTTAAGTGCCAAGCTGTCCATCAAACATACGAGGGTGGAAAGCACCGGCCTGTCACCCTGTCAGTCAGTGGAAACAAGAAGTGTCGGCCTAATGGATTTCTTCACGCGGACGTCGGCTCGGCGGCAGAAGTAAAATCAATGTGTTGTCATGTGTGAGAGCAGGGCATCAAACAGGCAGGTGAATTGGAACTGTAGTTTAGTTGTAACATCTACATTTGCCGGGGCGGAGACAGACAGATGCTTTGGCAGCTGGGCTTGGCAAGCCGTGTGAGGCCTTTTGTTATGATTGCGAGTGTGAGAGGGGTGCCTGACCTTTTTCCCCTGCTCCCGTTGTGTTGCATTGCTTTTGTCCCACGGCACGACACTAAAGGATCGTGAAGAATATGTGTGCGCTCTAGCCTCCGCGTACAGTGCCACGCACAAGTCGGAGACCACCTTTCATTTATTACATGTCCAGTCGAAACGGCCACCAAGAGCTTGTGATTTAGGTACTTGAAGCTTTTAAAAAGAGAAGAAGCTGCTTCAGATCGGACAACCCCCACGTCCAGCCTTCCGCTGTGAGAAGACGCCTCAGCGCTGTGGGTCTGAAAAGACGTGTAGCTGTTCAAGAAGAGCCTCACTGAGAAAAGGAGACAAATCAAACAAAGCTGAACCACGGACTGACCACCCCAGAGTCCAGACCACAACATCGCTCATTATAATGTAACGCATTACATATAATGTATTATATTTAGACGTCGATGCTTCTGTGTATTTATTTGTGAAATGTGTTTTATGCTTTTTCCTGACAACAAAAATGAATCCGTTTTACTTAAAGTGTCTGTTTTGGCTGGTCTATGATCTCTGTGCATGTTCTGTACTTAGTTTAGCTTTAAGATTAGGAGCTGATTAATGGTCTGATTAAGGCTCCGAGCTCGTAGATGAAAAGAGCAGCCTGGCATTTGTGGCCGCTGGTGAAATGCAGCTGTGTAACTGCATGGCAGCGTAAATGGGGTCAGACTCAAGTGGAATCCTGCTTTAGGACAGTGCATGTCTGTTTCAGCCATTGGCGGGTAGCCAAAAATTGTACTCAAGTCCTTTAAAATAGCATTTAAAACATCTTTACTTTCAAATACTTCAAAATGTGGGTGGTAAATGAGTGTAGAGTGGTGTCTGAGTGCTGTAGTTCTGATGAAATGAAAGAGGACAATCAAATCTACACATGACTGACTTCTGAGCAGTTATAAACAATTTAACACACCAACTAACACACCAGTAAACATGGCAGCATGTGGTGTTTTCTTGCCTGTATTGGGCGTAATTGTAATGTTTGAGTATTCAGATTGACCATACAGCAGAAATCGGGACTCAGTCAGCCAGTCGCCTAACTCACAACTCGAGTCCAACTTAAAAACTTGAAAATGAACATGAGCAAAAGTGATTTGTTTCCAACCTTGCGTGTGTGACTAAAGCCCAGTCACCTTGCCCCTTGTTACTGAGTTACAAGTTGTAGTTGCAAATAAAAAGAGCATCACTTCATTAACAGCTCTGTAGGCAACCCAGCAGAGGAGGGGAAAGTTCAGCTCCTCACTGCTGGGCTTTAGTTATATTTAGGGAATCATACGCCTTCAAAGAGGGGGGCAATTATTTATTATCGCCCACCCCTAATTCTTCATATGAAGCCGAAGTCAGATATTCGCCAGAATCTTGTTCAGATTTTCCCATTCCACCTTACATGTTTGTATGCTTGTTATAAAGAAAAGGCTCATGATTCATTGAAACTACATAATTAAAAAAAAATATCTATCTCAACAGCATTTGGGACACCCTGCCCCTAAGTGTGAATGCACAAAATAGAGGGGTAGGGCTAAGTGGTAGGGGCAAAGGGTGAAATGGGATTGGGCCTTTGATTTGCCGTGGTCATGCGTGGCAATTCCTATAGCCCTTCATCACAGAAAAGCCTTCAGTCTGATGGACGCAATCAATTGCTATATATATATATTTGAACTATTTCATGCTTAAAGGCATCTTTGCATGAAGAAATGGTTCTTCAGATTGACAGAGAACTGTGTACTGTATGGTTTTATGTAGCACCAAAAAGGGTTCTGCTAGTGTTATGGGTTTAAAGATTGTGACTAAGATACCCTTTGGGTGCTAGATAGAACACAACATATTCTCCATCCGTCTGAAGATCCACTTCAGCATGCAAAGAACCATTTAAGCATGGAATGGCTCTAAATAGACCCACCGTCTGTACTCCAGCTTGTGTAATAACTAACACAGCTGAAGTTGTGAGCTAACCCACCTGACATTTTAGTCAATTACTGATCCCGTTCCTTTAAAACGTACTAAAGCTGCAGCTACATTAGGTATTAATGTGTGTGCAGCTCTGCGTTCTGCCCTTTAGACTGAAGACTTTTCTCTAATGAAAGAATCTTCATTTGAAGCTCCGTAAAGCCTGACTGGTTTTCAGTAGTGATTTGCAGTCTCACTTTATAGTAAGTGTCTGTAATGACTGTGTAGTTACACATGAATAACATTTGCAGCAACAATGTAACTACCGATGATTTGGGCAGTGTTACAGATGGATTACAGAAGTACAGTTACAGTTACACTATACTTCCTTTTACTGCTGGAAAAGGCGTCTGAAAACAACTATTAAGATACACATGTGTAATTACATTGGTATACTTCTGTAATCCATCTTTCACATGGTCTAAGTCATTAGTAGTTACATTGTTGTTACATGTTATTCACATGTAATTACACAGTTATTAGATTCATAATGTCTTTTAGTCTCTTTGGCTGGTTTCTGAGATCATGTCAGTGTATCTACTCTGTGAACCTGTGCCGTTGTTTGATTTCTGTCCCGTCGTCCTCTCAGCCCCGCTCTTCTGGGAGCGCATGCTAGAAACAGTAAATCATGCTCAACAGCGTGGCTGAAACGATTCATTGTTTAAAACAAGCAGGTCAGAACCTACATTCACGAAGACCCTCAGAGCAGTGGTGTCGACTCCGTCCTTGTTTAAGGTTACCTTCGCTACAAAAACAGAGCTGAGGTCAGCACTTCTGCTCCAAGACGCTTTCTTTCAGAAGGCCTGTCCAGAAGGCCAGCTCACCTCAGCTTGCTCTAAGCTGGATGTGAGATTGATGCTGAGCAGAGGCGCCCACAGTCTGACACGGTTGGGCAAACTGCAGGCCGTGGAGGAGTCCTTGTCACAGCTCATTTCGCTGCACTCAGCAACTGGACACCTCATAAGTGGTGAGAATGTCCTTAAGTTTATCAGCCAGTAGCCAGTGTTCTCAAGTTTAGCATTTGATTTTTATGGCGAATGTCGCAGTTTTTCTATGAAAGTGCTCATAGTAGAGAAACTTGCCAACTGAGGTTTGTTTACAGTGGTAGCGATAGGAACCGGGAGTCACTTGAAACACAAATTAAAGGTTCGATCAAGGTCTGAATTCCAGCACTGCTCCAAAACCTTCTGTCACAGTCTGACCCACTTTCTTGTCATTCTGGGTCCAGCCTGATCCTGACGAAATTCTGTCCGAGCACACTCTGAACCACATTGACACATTTTAAATCCAAAACTGACCCGAGTCCCACAGAATCATGTCCGAAACACCTGCAATCTAGCCCATCATTCTCCAAAGTGCCAAATAAAGCCTAAGGGGATTGTGCTGGTTAAGATACTGCATAGCAACAATAATAGCCGTCATTAGATCACAGACAAGTAAACACATAACAGTGCAAAACAATGAAAAAACCACCCAACATAAAGTCTGAACCCTACTTTGAAGGATTTGTTCATCAAGCAATGCTTTAGAACAATATTCCAAATGTTTTAAGTTTGGAGAAACGCAACTAGGATTTATCTATTTTATCAAATAAACAAAACAAAACAATATTTTTTGATATAGACAAAGATACATATCACAAAACCTTACATCTCCATTTTTGTCGTTTTTCAGTTTTTCGCATAGTTTGAAAATGCCTGTTGCCCTTTGTACTGTGTGTAGATTTCATGATGAATGGACAAACAGAAATGGCCCAAGCGACACGAGAAAACTCCTGGTTCCATTGACTTACATTAAAAGTAAAGTATGTTTTTCCCTTCTCCTGTAAAGTTATGATTTTGGAGATGCGAGGCTTTGATCCAACACTTCACGTATAGAAACACTTGTTGTATCTGCTTGTCTTGCCAGAAATGAAGCCAAAAAACTGTTCTAAGGTGATGAAATGTAGAAAAACTAAAGCAGGAACAAATGCACGTGAAGTCTGTTAGAGCGGAGATGCTGAACCTAAAATTTACACTCAACCTGATGTGTGCTTGGTCATTTAAGTAAGTAAGTGAAATTTATTTATATAAACACATTTAAAACCAAAGTGCTTTAGGATTCCCACCTCCCGAACACCACTACCATGCATTCACACAACAGTGAGCAGTCCGGCTCCAGCAGAAGCTCAAACACGTATATATTTATTTTATTTACTATCCAAAATGACCAGCAAACCTTTTTATATGTAATGTTTTATATAGTTTTTATATGTAATGTTGGATGATGTTAAATCGTGATGAGCTTGAATAAATACGTTTTATTTGGGGGGACTATTTGCCTCATGACACCCTGCATGTATCTCTCTGCCATGCATAGAGTTTACAAATATGTTCTAGGCTGAAAATGTATCATAAAAAATACCATAACATACCATTTTTAAGGCGTCAGGAAGTGTGCTCAGGAACATTTGGTGTAACATCTTTCTGAGAGGGAGCACCGAGGGGCATTAAACTCCATAGACGTCTGGTTCCTATCACCACCACTGTGAACGGTTCTGACCTGGTAGGTTTGACCAGAATGGAGAATTTCACACCGAATCGCTCTGAATGACTTTGCTTACATCTTAACTATTTAATAAATGCAGCTATTCGAACAAATCAGTGGAATTCCCCTTTACGACTACTGCAAGTGAGATTTTCTGAGCAGGGACATGCAGGGTGGCATGAGGCAAATAGTCCCCCCAAATAAAACCTATTTATTCAAGCTCACTACGATTTAACATCAGCCAACATCACATATAAAAACTGTATAAACAGGCCAGGGAGGTTAGGGAACTGGCCCTGTGACCAGAAGGTTGCCGGTTCGATCCCCAGTGCCAACAGCACATGACTGAGGTGTCCTTGAGCAAGACACCTAACCCCCAACTGCTCCCCGGGCGCCGTGGATGGGGCTGCCCACTGCTCCAGGCAAGTGTGCTCACTGCCCCTAGTGTGTGTGTGTGCTCACTAGTGTGTGTGTGTGTGTGTGTGTTCCGCTTCACAGATGGATTAAATGCGGAGGTGGGATTAAAAAGTGTCTTAATCTCTCAGAAAAGTCATGTTGGCCTAAATGCTGCAGCTGCCCAGCCGTGCGTCTCTCGTCCAGGCACTTTCCGTCTTGGTTCTGGACTGTTTTCTTTACTTTATCTCCCTGATGTGGGTCACGTTCACCTCCCTGCCTCGTCATTTCCACACGGCGCGACCTGAAAGTGATTTATGGCCGTCGTCTCCGTCTCGGCCACTGAGGGAGAATCCGCCATGTTGTAGCAGGCCGTGCTAACTGCCTGCAGACGGGAGCTGTCTCTTTTGAGCTAAGCCAGGCCTGCGTGAAAACCAATCAAATTATTTCATCGTGTTGGAAATGAAAAGCCGTAATTATTCATAATTGAGCTTCAGATAGTTCTCTCCTCTTCTGATTTTTTTTTTTCCCCCCGCAGTTTTTTAGAAGTTCTCTTGGTACTTCGGCGAAGAGGGAACAATTTTGTGTTCCGTTTGAAACTGATTACACCCGACGACGCTTGACAGGGCTTTTTTTCCCTTCACTCTCTCGGCTTTGATATTTCAGCGCGAGCGCAGCGTGATTACGCTGTAGCGTTTCGTCTTAAACAAACGTCTGTTCGTTTCTCTTCTCGTGTGTTGTATCGTCTCCAGGTGAAGAAAGTTATGGAGAGCAGGGTGGAGACGCCAAAGCTGGAGCTTTATTTTGACTACGAGCGCCAGCCTTTTTGTACAGTACAAATCACAGACTTGCGTGGGTCTTCTGTCCAAATCGCTTTCCCTCCACCAAGCGGCTGTTTCTTTACAGCCTGTCTCCGGGACGTGGCATGTCATTAAATGTTGTGAAGGACTTTCTGGCATCTGTTCATAATTGGTGACTTTAATATTTTAGATTCCATTTTATTTTAAAAATAAACACGATAAAAATAAACATGTGTAAATGATAAACATTCCTGTGTAGGCCTGATGAACTGATGTCACAGTTCTTGGTTGTTGTTTATGTGCACATATTGATATATATATATATATATATATATAATAAAAATAACTCCCCAGCTCGGACTAAGCCTTTTAAAAATGATTATTTTTGTGACTTCAGCCCATTTACACATACCTACCACAGTTTATCTACCACAGCTTGACCTACAGGATAACAAATCAGAAGGCATATCATTCACATACATCAGTCTGAAAGGCGCAGTGGCCAGATTGCGCTATGCCTTTGGTTAAAAATCCACGTTCAAACAAAACGGACCATTTTTAACTATGTGTGGTCATGTTTCTTGTATTAAGCAGTTTATTATATCACATCATTTAAAAGGCACCATCAACATCAATGACTCCACCTTCAAATCGTCTTCTGAGTGTTGATCACATCGCTGTAAATCAGCAAGCAGGAAAACGTAATATTAACCAAAAAACGTGTCCACTCCTGTCAGGAGGAGGCCTTTACCACAGCCATTACCACTGTCACAATCTCAAAAGCAAAACAAGGCATGGATTTTCCAAGCCGAATGTACACAGCCGGCACTTAATCTGTGAAGCTTGTGAAGCCGAGCAAATTTTAAAATAGTTATGCTTCTTTCGTTGCATGCCATGCAATTGAAATTCATTTGCTTTTCTGACTGTGTGGGATCTTGGGGGCTTATTGAAGGCAAGGCACTGGCACTTAACACATCCAGCTGTTTGTTATTAATGTCATTTTAGTTTAAATGATGTAGTATTTTGTATTATGGTGGAAATGCTGACCTTCCACTGTTTTTCGTTCTTATAATTTTGTGGATTTTGGACTTTTCTTTGGCCGAAAACCATAGAAGCAGTCTGGCAACCCTGCTCAGAACTACACCACAGTGTGTTGACTAAGATGTTTTGAAGTGATGTTCAAGTGGCAGGACTCTAACAGCTGGTACTGCTTTGTTCTATACTTGATCTAAACACACTACAGAGGTTTAGCAATGATCTGAAATGGCTTTTGTGCAGAAGATCTCTTTCTGTCATCAGTAAGTCAAAATATTGACTCAGTATCTTGAAATCATGTCTTGTTTTCTCTAAATAATCACGTCTTTCTTGAGATACTCTTGACTTAGTATCACTAAATAATGACTTTTGTCCCTCGAAAAATTAGCCTTTCTAAATACCAATTTGTTTGTTTAATAATTGTTTTGTTCGTTATTTGTTTGTTAGACTTATGTTCTTCAAACATTGACATAATATCTCAAACATAATGACTTACCCAATTTATTGAGTTGCTATGTAACAATATGGCAAAAATAATGACTTTGTATCTCATGGTAATAAGTTAATGTCCAGAAATTATCACTTACTTTCTTGAAATTTAATAACATTTAATTTTAACATTGTGTTTGGAAATCACCATAAAATAAGTCAGCATTTAAAATAACATGATGTCATTGTTTTGCAGCTAATGCCAATAATTTGACATTAATAATTTGAGAGTTCAAGTTGAAATGCAGAGATAATAAGTTCATATTTTGAAAAAAAAAAGTAAGATGCTAAGTCATTATTTCGAGACACTAAGTCAATCTGCTGACATGTTGCTGCCTCAAAAAGAGAAAAGGAAAAAACCCGCGAGCAGTTGTTTCTCCCCTCTTACCCAGCAGGAATGGGCTTCCACACATTTTCAACCCCTTTCTGAACTCCGAGAAGTAGCTTAGTGCTTTAATGTTCCCCTCTTGTACTCACTAGAGTCAGGAACATGATTTAAATACCAGTTTTCTGGAAACAGCCTGAGTCTATGCCTAGCTTCCCATCATTCTCGGGTGGCTCTGGAAATCCATTGTTTCTCTGGGGCTGAGCTTCACACTGTCCTCCTTTTCATTATTTCCACCATCATGAAATCCGCACACATGCACATGTGCAAACAAAGGCGGTTGACCCCATATGTCTGGGAGAAGAGCAGGCAGGGAGAGGGCGTTAAGCAGAGAGGTATGAAGGCAGGCGGAGACGTGAGGCGGGGGAGAAGTGACAGGGTGCCGCGGGTGTTTCTGGAGCTCCTCTCCTGCCTGTCTGGCCACATCAAGGCCTAGCTGCTGCTGCTGGTGGCTGGCGCGCTCTAGCAGGGGGCTAGCTGGTGCTGTCTCTTCACTCTCTGGGGAGAAGTGACGGATCGGGGCCTGTGTTCACACTCAGGGTGAGAGGGCTGCTCCGGGAGCAGGATCTTCTCCATTTGTATCATTCTTAGTCACCAGAAACTGACTCAGAATCAGCTCTGCCCCCCCGAAAAGACTTTTTGAATGAACTGGGGGGTTTCAGAAAGCAGGATCTCTCAGTTAGGTGGATACATCGGTGTAAATGTCAGAGATCGATATTTATCTGTTTCATTTTTCAGTCGAAACATCCTTTCACCCCTTAACAATCCAGGCTTATCGCATACAAAGGGTTAGGCTCAGTAACTACTGGGACTTCGATGCAAACTAACAGCGCTATTCTTAGGTTATAGAAGTGTGTAGTGAAACTTTGGGCCTGCCAATGGTCCCATGGCTTGGTAAGGGGTTAAATGTGTTATCTGTTTTTCAGCATTACGATATATTTTAACGGAAACTGGCACAAACCTCACCAACTACATATAATATGAAATTTTTAAGTATTCGTTGTGTCCAGCTTCTGTTCAGGAGACTCACTTTCAGTTTTTCAGAGAAATCTGCAGGGATGGTTTTCCAGACCTCCAAAGTTCAGTCTTAGAAGTCGGTTGGACATTTTGCTTCTCACCATCCAAGTAATCTCAGACACATTCAGCGAGGTCTGGACTCTGGAGGGGTCAGTCTGTTGATTTGACAGCTTCTTCCTTTTCTCACTGAGGGCTTCTTGAAAGCTACACGTCCTTTCAGACCCATAGCGCTGAGTTGTCTCCTCACAGTGGACGGATGGATGTGGGTTGATTTTCTCCTCTCTCTCACAGATGAAAGCTTTAAGTGCTGTTTATCTGATGGGGGCAGTTCTGGTGGTCTACCAGGTCTTCCAGGTGGTTGTTAGGAGTCTCATTTTTGAACCTCCCTCTTTTTCCCACTTTTTTTTCTTTGACTCTCCTCTTTCTTACGCAAGCTGATAATATTATATGTAATCTTTTCAGAAATATGTGATAAACAACTGTAACAGGGCGCGAGGAGGCAGACGCATGTGCTGAGAGAAGTGACTTTTATTATGGGCAAATCCAGGGTCATGGTCAAAACGGTCCAGGTTCACATAGCCAGCATGAAAAGCAGGAGGGACAGACATGACAACAATGAACACAGAACTCCAAACAGCATAAACATAAAACAACCAGCACAATCAAACAGAACATAGACCAACACAGACCAGGGCAAACACAGGGCTTATATAACAGAGGCAAGATGAGGGACAGGTGGGAAACAGGTGGTAACAATCAGGGGTGGAGTCAGACAACAAGGGGGCTGGACTGAACCAAAACAAACGCACATGGAAGATCAAAAGGTAAACAAAAAGCACATGGAGGAGTGGGAGGAGCCAAGCGTGACAACATTGAATGACTTAATAATGGCAGTTTTGACTCATAATTAAACGAGTGAAGGGTAGTCTTTAACCTTTGTACCATCCTGTAACTTTTCCCCAAAGTTCAGGATTATATAGTTGGAAATGGAATGTCCATCATTTCTTTTCCTATTGACCAGTTTGACTTTGGGCTTTATCTGACTAAATTAGATTTGTGAAATGCTTTGTGATCTTCTTGTGATCACCTTAAAGTAATTCTTCAGCAAGTTGAACAGCATTTTTCCCCTTAACCTGAATATAATTAATCAGCCAACAGATGTTTGGTATCTGAAGTTTACTTTAGTTTTGTGCCGGAGATACAAGGCTAATGTACTTCTAAAACAACAGTAGCAGCCAACTTCAAGCCTGAATTATATCTGTACGTTGCCAGGACCTCATAATCAAGTCTATCTGAGATTACTTAACAAGTCTCCACAGTTTGAGGAGAGGACTCTTCTCTGCAAGACGCTAATTGGTTGGCTGTAAGCTTCCATTTCTTGTTCGCTACATTAGCCTTGTCCAGCACAAAACTGGAAGCAAACTTCAGACTTCAAACATGTCTTGGCTCATTGACCATGTTTGGAATGAGGGAAAAACTGTGTAAATTAGATTTGTTGCTAAACCGTTTCCTTTTTTATGTTGACTTTTCCACACTAATTTTGCACCAGTGCTTTTAGGCCGGCTTATCAGTGTGAATATCAATGGGACTTTTACAGCTGTAGGGATAGTAGATTCACAATATCAGCTGTATATTGCTGTAAACAGAATTATAAGAATTTACACCAATGTGTCAAACATCATGACCACTCACCAGTGTTGATTGTCTCATAAAAATGGTGAAATCCAAGATCTGAGATATATAAGACAGTAAGGCTAACAGCTATCATAAGTGACATTTCGTGATGCAGGGGAAATGGGCAACATGAAGACCTGAGCAACTTTGACAAGGGCCAGATCATCATAGACAGATGACCGGGTCAGAGCATCTCAGAAATGGCAAGGCTTGCTGGTGCTGCTAGTCAGCAGTGGTGACCACATTGCAGTATGGGCTGCGTAGCCACGGACCACTCAGAGTGCCCATGCAAACCCATGTCCACCTTTGAAAATGCCTACAACAGGGATGTGAACATCAGAACTGGACATTGGAGCAGTATAAGAAGTTTGCTTGGTTTGATGAGTCCCTTTATCTTTTACATCATGCGGACAGCCAGGTGCCCTTGTGTCATTTCCCTGGGGAAGTGATGGTACCAGGATGCACTATAGGAAATAAACCAGATGGTGGAGGATGTGTGATGTTCTGGCCAGTGTTCTGCTGGGAAACGCAGGGTCCAAGCAATCATGTGGATGTCACCACCTACCAAAACATCATTGCAGACCAGGTTCACCCATTCATGGTGGTGGTATTCATCAATGGCAGTGGCCCATTTAATCAGGCCCTGCCACACTGTACACATTGTTCAGGAATGGTTTGAGGAACATGACGAGGAGTTCAAGGTGTTGCCCTGGTCTCCAAATACCCCAGATCTCAATTGGGTAGAGCAGCTTTGGGATGTGCTGAAACACCAAGTCCGATCCACAGTGCCTCCACCTCGCAACTTACAGGACTGAAAGGATCTGCTGCTAATATCTTGGAACCAGATACCACAGCACACCTTCAGGGGTCTTGTAAAGACCACGACTTGGGTCGGAGATGTTTTGATAGCACACAGAGGAATAACAATATATTAGGTAGGCGGTCATAATGGTGTGGCTTGGTGACAAATATCTTATTTGATTTGTACCATAACTATTTATGAACCATACCTGTCAGAATAGTATCAAGAGCCTTAAGTGTCAAAACTTAAAAAATAAATAAATAAACTTTTACAATAATGCCAGTTTTTTGCTAATGTTAATCTGGCTTATAGTAGTATATTAACACTAAGCTAATGGTGATGAGCATTAATTATAACACTAATATATATTTTACCTTGTAGCAGTTTTACAGTGACTTCTTCAGTAAGGCGTCATAGAGGTGGTCCTGTTTTCAATTTCTTACAACTGACTGAAACCTGATTAGACTTCATACTAACAGTCAGTTACACATTTAGAACTTCCAGAAGGCCTCGAGTGATGTTTTTCATACCAAATTGGTCCTTCCCACTGTATATCATTGGTATACAACCATTTTTTGGTTGATTGCTTGCTAATTTCTATTGGTAGTTATACTGAAACGTTAGGCTTTCAGCTTGACTCCTGAAGGCCTAACCAATGAAAGATCTCATTTGGCTGTGTCTATGGAGAAGGTTTCCAACCCAAACCTAACAATGAAATCAGAGGAGAACTGCAGTATATGCAGAATTTAAAACAAACATGTCTCTGTTAAACAAAATGACATATTTCAGATGTATTTTTCAGTTCCTAGAAATCATATGGAAGAGGTCTAGAAGGCCCTGAGGGATCCCCTGTGCCACATGTGTATAAGTATATTCTTCTGCAGAAGAGAGATGGCTCAGAATAGTTGGGCATTGAGCAACATCTTTTCATTGCTTTCCATTTTTTGACTGGATTTAAATGAAGGACAGGGGGATGGATAATTGCCTGTCCTGAGGGGAACAGTTTCACGGCCTGCTCTGTTTCATTTCTTCTCTCCACAGTTACGGTTCAATCCAGAAAAACAAAACTGCTCTCCGATCAGTAACCGGATGTCAACTCGACAGAGTGTACACGTTGGAGAGTTTACTGTGGACATGTGCCATATTTCCATCTGTTTACGATTATACAGTGCAGTTGCAGTGTCCAGGAAGCAATGATACAAGAGATGTGATATAAAAGAATGATCACAGCTCTCTTTATGATGCTATTTTTAGCTTAGGCCTTTTTTTTCGCTCCAGTGCATTTGACTTATTGAATTTTTTAATCATTTTTTTGCAGACGTGAAAAATTGGTTTCATCAAGCATCTGTTCAGGTCTTTCCTTTGATCGTCTTTTCTTTTTCCACCCCTCGGCGTACACGCACATGCACACTGAGTGGAGTTTAAGCCTCTAGAGAGTTGACATGTGCCACATAAGTTCTTTGTGTGGAGCGAAGGTGTGGGGAGATGCGTTGGGACAACGTTTCTTCAACTTACCGTGACTGGGCCAGCTGTGTGCGTCGGGCCGGCAGCGGGGCGACGGCGAATCGGCCTGATGGGTGTGTTCTGCTCACCTCTCCTTTTATTTATTCATCTGTTTATGGCTCCCACCCCAGTGGCTGCTGGGAGGACGCGGCCTGTCACTTCAGCTGTGTCACGCTCCTCGCGCGGCAGGGCCTCAGCCAATCACACGCCACCCCACTGACCTTCTCCCGAGCAGCCAGCATGATGGGAGCTGAAGGCTGGAGAGCTGGTGGCCCACTGGAGTGGATGGAGTCGGGGGGTGGGGGGTGGGGAATGGGATAAGGGTGAGGGTCTCACCTCGGATGGTGTATTGTGCGTGGACACCACCTAGGCCCCTGACCTTTAACCTCCGCCCTGGCCCCCCACAGCAAGGCCCGACCCGGTCCCAGCCACGGATTTACATGCCTGCTAATTAGAGTGGAAGAAATGATTGGCTGTTGGATGCATTGCTGTAAAGAGTGCGCAGATGCAGGCGCGGCGGCGAGAGTAATGCAGGCCGGCACGGTGCATCAGCCCGCGTCACACCGCTGCTGCTCAGCCTGGCCCGGCCCTGTCCAACACGATTTACTGAGTGTCACCACACGCTACACAACCCCTCCTGCTCCGTCCCTCAAACCCTCTTCTCCTCACCTCCCTGCTGCTTTCCAATAACTTGTCCCCTTCCTTTCATTCTTGCCTTTTCTGTTCTCTTGCATGTACAAGTGTTTGATGCCTCCATAAAGGACACAGCTGCTCTAAAAGAAGCCCAAACCCAAATACAGATGATCAACCAGGGCACTTTAAGTGTCTGAAGTTTGCTTCTTTGGACCTACCAGGCTAAAATACCTAACAAGCTCACTAATCAGCATCACAAAACACACAATAGTTATTAATACCTTTCATATAGATGTACAGTAATGAATAAAATTTTCTTGGAAAAAGTCTGGTTCCATTGACTTACATTAAAAATAAACTATGTTTTCCATTCTCCTGAAAAGTTACCATTTTGGAGATACAAGGTTTTGTTCCAACAACAGCGATATATTACATGTTGTTATCTGTGTAAACATCAACGATCAGTCACTACTATGCTGTGTTTACATTTAGGTGTTGGCAGTTGACAGCAAATTGGATATTCCATTGTTTATGATGGAGAACAGTAAGTGAAAAATTCCCTCAAGAGGTCAATTCTCCCAACTTTTGCCATGGACCATGGCTGCGGAATAAACCAGATGTTGATTTCTTGGGCAGCCATAGATTCCAAGTTGCTCATTGCTTTTCAGGCACACCCAGTATTACACAACAAAAATAACACTAGAGAGTGTCCTCCTTACTTTTCCACCATCGTCCAGCTTTTACTGGACGATGATCCATCTTTACTGTCACCATGCCAACATTTGGGCATCAAGATTTTAATGCTTTTTGTTTCCAAACAAATCGTAACGTAAGAATGTTACTGCAATAACATAGTTGAATTAAAACCCCAGGCTTATAACATACTAAGGCTTATCATTCAGTAACTACTGGGGCGTCAATGCAAACTGGTTGAGATATTCTTAGGTTATAGAAGTGTGTAATAAAACTTTGGGCCTGCTGGTGGCCCCTGGCTGTTTAACAGGTTACATACAACAGTTTTGATGATTATATTAAATGAAAATGAATGAGGCTATGTGTATTCCTTTATCTATGTATCCACTTTGATGTAATCTAGGCATTCAGTGTGCACAATGCCTCAGTTATTACCTACATCAGCCTCACAGCTACGGTACAGAGCTAAAGCATCAAACTTCAAACACCAGTCATGTTGAGTAATACTAGATTTTACTAACTCTTCTTTTTTCTCTCACACAAGATTTTCTCTCTCTGCCCCACAGGCCCAGTAGTGAGATCAGCCTGGGCATGATGTCACAACAAGCGGCAGGTTGGCATGGCAATGGTGAAGGGCGGCCGGTCTGGTGACAGCGGTGGCAAATTGACGATCCCCTCTCATTTAGCGTTGGGGTGTTAGGAGGGGGGGAGAGGTTACCCACTGCTAGTGGTCTAAACGCCTGGTGACTGGATATTATATCAAAGCACCAGGGGGGTCAGCCACTCACCCTCCACCCAGACTGGCCTGTAATGGCTGGCGTCTTAAATCAACAGTCGAAGCTTGTAACAACATTTCAGCCAGTGTTATTCCTCTGGCAATTATGGCCTTCAGAAGAGGCTGTGTCTCGGTGTCTCATGCCTCTTTTGATTTTCCGTTCAGGCTGGCAGAGAGTTCATTTTCTCTTTCTTTTTTCTGCTCTTTGAAAATGGGTTTTTAACCTTATGCTGGCGAAACAGGACGAGTCGTGCGCAGGGCATCTACATTTCATCAGCCATATCCATACAGGGCTATTAGTGCTTCATATGCATGCGTGTGAACACACATACTGTCAATGTGAATACAAGCCTTCATGTGGGTCAAACAGAGATTATCATGGCTGCCAATACTGCACTACTTTAAATGCATTATTATTAGGACTGTGAAATGAATGATCAGCACCGCTTTTTAAAACGCTGTTGTTGTTTTTATCTGAACCATCTGTAGTGTTGCACGCTGAAGCTCACCTGCAGTGCTGCTATGACACTTTACTGCAGGACAGTGTTTATGACCCCTACAAACAGTCATTTGAGAAAGTGTGTGAACGTTTGGATGTCTCTCAAATGTTTTGTTGGAAAAAAGTCTGCTTGTGCACATTTTAATGACTGGTTATTTACTGGCTTTTCACATATGGGAGAAAAAAATAACACATAGAATAACTGTAAAACTTTTTCCAAGCTGTTAAAGTCATATAAAGCATATAAGAAGTAAATATTTGCAGAAAAATGCCATATTTCAGTTTCTTCTCTGTAGAGGATTTGACCAGCGGTATTCCCACTTTTGCGTGCTATTGGTTGGAACATGCAACCACTCTTGGACGTCAGTGCTGAAAACTGGCAACTGCGTTTACGCTGTGGAAATCGCATGATGTTTATATGATGAAAATATTTGGAATATTGTAAGTAATAAATATATTCTGGTGAAGGGCATTTGGTCCACCCTAGTGTAGTTATAAGAAAATGCAGTGCTTTTTCCTTTTAGGGCCAAATACATTGTTGTTTGGGCCGGTTTGATTGAAGCTAAGCAGA